>NC_062535.1:5308144-5345644 GCF_022655615.1 Tachysurus fulvidraco
AGAAGATTTAAGACTTGATTGTCAATTAGGGCTTTGAAAAGAGGAAGTGAAAAAGCGAGTGCTGTTAAAAAAATAAAAATGGACAAATGGCTGCAGGCTTCAGGCACAAAATGGAAAAATGAAATAACAGCAAATGCAATTAACGTTGAGAGGTCAGAGAGACTCGGGAGATTTAATAATGGGGAAAGAACACATTAGGCTCAATAGCAATGTGTCTCCTCCATCTTCAGAGATAAAAAAAAAAATGTAGAGCAAACAGCCAACTTCATAATGTCTGCCCTGGACAGCTTTTATCAGGTACGGTAATGTGTTTGTCATCAGGACTTGCCATGAATAACAGAATTCATCAGTTGGAATTTGGAAAAGACTGTAAGTAAAGGTTATGAAAAACATTTGTGTAGTTTACTGCACACCTAATATATGAGAAAAATAACCTTTAATGTAACCTTTAAAGAAAGAAAAAGTGAATCTGGCTTTCACTGACGTCAGCTTAATCTACTTCAATAGAAATACAAATACATATATGAAGCAAACTCTTTTCAAATCTACTTACAAAGTACAGAATGCAGGGTAACTCCAAGTGAATGTAAAGTTAACTGAAGTTTAACTGAATAGGTTAAACTTTACTCTCAGAATTTGTAGTCAGTTAGATCTCATTATTTCCTAACCATGTTTTTTATCCTATCTTCACCGAAGGTGCCAAAAATTCTAAAGCTATTGTTTTCTACCACTAGCTAACCGGATCCACCCACTTTTCCATATTTCCTATGCCCATCAACCGAAATGTCTTTTCTAAACACCCCACTAATGATTCCTTTTCTGGACCAATCCCAGTACCCCCCCCCCCCCCACCTCTCTGCCTCTTTGTACACATTTTCTACAGCCCTTCTTGTTTCAGCCAATTTTTCTTGATCTTATTGCATTTATCCTAACCCTTCCTATTTGAGCCAAGCTACACCCTTTTTCCATTCCAGATAAATACTATTACCACTGAGTCCCTTCTCTCTTTTTTTAAACTACTCTTCCTTTTTATGAACCATGATGTTTTCTTTAGAGTTGTAGGTTATTAGTAGTAGAGCTCTCAGGTATCTCTTTCCAAAAACAACCAGCTAAATGGATTGGCTATGCTTAATTGCCCCTAGGGGTACATAAGTGTGTGAATGGTGCCAAGTAATGGACTGGTGTCTCTTTCGGGTCAATTCTTCTGCCTCGTGCTTAGTGTTAATGACTCTGGATCCACAACATTCAGGATAAAGTGGTTACTGATGATAAAGAAATGAATTTTCCCACAGAAACTCCGAGCTCCGAGCTGTCTGAGAAAGAAGACAAACAAAGTCGTTTTTTATTTGTAAATTCCGTGCACTGGCATGGAGCGAGTGAATCACAGACGTGCCGCAGGGGGGAAACCAGGACACATTTATTCTTTATTTTATTTTCAGAATTTTATACTCGTCAAAAGATCCAGCCTTCACCTCAGACTATCTCCGCTGAAAAGTTTCGTCTCATTGAGATGTGATCTGAGTTGCAGAGCGAGTAGGATGCTTTACCTTGAAATGGTTTCTGAAGTGGCTGTTAATATTAGTTCCACGTTATAACTAAGTTTAAAATGGAAATCACTGAAGCACTAAGGAGGCTGCCTACAGAGGCAACAATTTTCAGTTTATTTCTCATTTTATTAACAAACAGCATTGTTACAGCTAATTAGTAAGTGTGGTAATTAACAGTAATTAGGGAGTGTTGTGGGCGGAGTGAACAATAATCAGTGAGTGTGGTGTGTGGAGTGAAGAGTAATTATGGAATGTGGAGGACGGAGTGAACAGTTGTTAGGGAGTGTTGTGGGTGGAGTGAACAGTAATTAGGGAGTGTTGTGGGTGGAGTGAACAGTAATTAGGGAGTGTTGTGGGTGGAGTGAACAGTAATTAGGGAGTGTTGTAGGTGGAGTGAACAGTAATTAGGGAGTGTTGTGGGTGGAGTGAACAGATATTAGGGAGTGTTGTAGGTGGAGTGAACAGTAATTAGGGAGTGTTGTGGGTGGAGTGAACAGTAATTAGGGAGTGTTGTGGGTGGAGTGAACAGTAATTAGGGAGTGTTGTGGGTGGAGTGAACAGTAATTAGGGAGTGTTGTGGGTGGAGTGAACAGTAATTAGGGAGTGTTGTGGGTGGAGTGAACAGTAATTAGTGTGTGTTGTGGGTGGAGTGAACAGTAATTAGGGAGTGTTGTAGGTGGAGTGAACAGTAATTAGGGAGTGTTGTGGGTGGAGTGAACAGTAATTAGTGTGTGTTGTGGGTGGAGTGAACAGTAATTAGGGAGTGATGTGGGTGGAGTGAACAGTAATTAGGGAGTGTTGTGGGTGGAGTGAACAGTAATTAGGGAGTGTTGTGGGTGGAGTGAACAGATATTAGGGAGTGTTGTGGGTGGAGTGCAGTCAGGACTAATGATCAGGGTTTAATGGATGTTGACATCCCTGTAAAAGCTTCAAATGAGTAAAACCACAAAAACAACAAACCTTCACTAATTATGATGGAAAAGTTAATGAAGTGCCCTTTAGTGCTTTAGGGTTCAGTATTAGATATTGTGCCATAATGAAATTTAAGCTAATTAGTAATACGTACACACACACACACACACACACACACACACACACACACACTGACCAGTGTAGAGGTGTAGAGGACAGAAACACTCACGATGCATAATGTTGACCAATCAGAGGCTTTGCTTCTAGACAGTTGGAAGACAAACACACATTTCCATTTATTTTTTTTCTTTCTACTATTTCTCTCTGTTCATTCTTTCTTTTGTTCTTCGTTTCTTTATTCTTTTGTGTTTTTTCTCTCTTTTTTTCTGATTTGTCTCTCTCCCCCACCGAACTTTCATATCATAAAGACGACATTTTCAAATGTTAACTATATATATATATATTTATTTTACTTGAACCTGCTCATTTATTTATCTTTTGTGTTTGGCTCCTGCTGCTTCACTCTTTTTCGAGAAGGAAGTAAAACCAGGCCTCTAATCGAGGTGCTGTAATTTGCGACTATTTTTGAGCATCTGTAAGGTAAAAATGGGAGTGCGGGAGTAAGCGACGTATCCTGGAATGCTCAATGTTTAAAATGCCGCAGTAGGGTGTTACAGCGAGTTTAACCACAGGCATGCTGATTGAATGTTTCCTTTGAGTAAACACTCCATTTTTATTTATTTCCCAGAGGAAAGCCACAGCTGTCACATAGCTAGAAAAGAGATCAGGAACACTTTCCAAATGTGTAGCGTCGCCTATTCCTACACACTACAGCGGTGTGTACAGGTATGACAGAGAAGGGAGGATTAAAACCGTATCACCAAAAGATGCTGAGTTTAAAGGATATGGTTATATAAAGAGGAAAAAAATAGTTTTGGGAAGATCGCACCAGAATGAGAGTGAGACAATACGAGAGTGAGACACAAAGGGAAAAAGAGAGACAGGATGAAAGGGAGAGTGTCGGATAGTGTGATGGTGTGAAGGAAACACTTTATCTGTCTCCGCATCTCTGTCGGGGTTTGTACCTGTCAAATCCATCACCCGCTGTTGCACGCTCCATCACTCCATGGAGATAGAGAGGGAGAGAGAGAGAGAGAGAGACAGAGAGAGAGAGAGAGAGAAAAGGAGAGAGGAGGAGAGAGATGGACACATCTCGGATAACAAGGAAATCAGAGTGAATGTACACGTGGGAACAAGGGATGCTGAGATGCGAAAGATAAACAGTCAACTTCACTACACTGATTAAGGGATGGGACGACTCACTGGAACGATCTACGACAGAAATATCGCATGAATGATTCATGATGCAGATAAACATATGAATACAAAATGACAGGTTTCTGTGATGTAAAAAAACAACAACAACAATTTATTTCAACCTGCATATTACATATATATAATCTGAATAGTTTTAGGGGAGAAAAATATACAATAACCTGGTTGTATATGTGTGTACATTCTTTTCATAATTGGCAATGTGGCAGTGTTCAGAATCAAACAGGTACTCAGTTAAAGATGAAAGAAAGAAAGAAAGAAAGAAAGAAAGAAAGAAAGAAAGAAAGAAAGAAAGAAAGAAAGAAAGAAAACACAATTGAGTAGTGAAATGAGTAAAAATCTAAAAAGTCATAGTGGGCATGTGTGTGTGTGTGTGTGTGTGTGTGTGTGTGTGTGTGTGTGTGTGTGTGTGTGTGTGTGTGTTTTTCTGTGCATCCTTTACACGGATATGTTTATCCAGTTCCCTTTTTTCTCCTCTAACGTGCTTTAGCCGCTGCGTCCCCGGTTCCTGCGCTCGCGCTCCTGTTTGTGTGTATTTTTACCCGCTTCTTCACAAGGACAGGAAATATCAGTGAGCTCGCACTGGGCTCCCAGCCGCCTCGGGTTTCTGCTCCACATCAAAACCGCGCGATTAAAAAGAAATGAGTCACTAAAATCAATGCAGATCACTTACACTGCGGTGACAACAGGCTCACTAACGGCAACGCGAGCTGAAAACTTAATTAGCCATGAAAATAAGCAGGAGAAAGAGAGAAAGAGATGCCTGACCTACACATATGTCCAGTATTTAATCATTAAACAAATTATCATGTTTCAAAATTCTATATCAGTTTATTGTGTAAGCGATAGGCATTTTTCTGCATGGACTTTTAGTTTGTAGTTAGCTTTGTAGAGCACTAGACTGCTAGTTTGGTTTCAGTTTTGGATGCTAGTCTTTTTGCTAATGCTATGCTCGAGTGTGGCTCGAGTGTACTATAATGCTAGTCTGTTTAAGTCTGATAATTATAATGAGACTTCATGTTTTAGCTCATTTACTAGCATGCTAGTTTGCAGGGGTTTAACAGGGCTGTCACGCATTGAGAGTGAGAGTCCCTCATTTGGGTCTTTTCTCCTGCTCTCCCACCACACATCGTATTTCTCACGCAGAAAAACTTACTATTTATCATATATTTAATATGCCACAGCGCCCAAAATGTATCTGTCCGCACCACAGTCTCTATGGAACCGGGCAGGAATCAAGCGCGTCTCCCCTGGAGTTCTTAGTCGAGCCTGACACTTATCAGCCAATAAAAAAAAAGAGGCTGCACAATAGCCAATGAGAAAATAGCACTATTGTATCTGGGTAAGATTTAACGCAACAACCAATGAAAAAAAAACATTAGAGAGGGTATTTTCGATGGTTGGTTTGAACAAAACCTCAACACGAAACAGCTTGTCTCTGGACGGGACATTGTCCTCAATCATGACCCTAAAAATGGCTGGGCTTGTGCCGAACTGTTTTAAATGGGAGCAACATTACAAATGATAAAGGAGTCACACACAAATTAATAAATGGAAATTGAACAAATACTTTGTATTTGGTTAAAATGTGGTCAGTGATCCTGGTGAAACACGTTTTTTTTTCCTTTTTCTTTTTTTTTATTGTCCCTCAAAGAGCCCTGGGTTTAATGATAAGGCATATCTTACAGCTCGATATCCTTCAGCTCAGAATTTCTCCTCAAAAACAAAACAAAACCTCTTGAGATGCATCTTCGGATGATGAAGTCTTAAAAACGTGTTGTAGCCTCTGTCTATAAAGCTTGTTGTGTTTTAGCCTCTTTTCTTATAACGCTAGTTTCTGTTTAAACCTTTTTATTATGATCTATTTAAATTTTTCTCCAATATTAAACTAGCTTGTGTTGTTCTCTGTTTATGTTCTCTGTTTACCATGAAGCTAGATTTTGTTTTAAAGTTACATGTACAGTCGTAAGCTCGTTTTTCCTCTTCACTTTCTCTCCTCAGAGCGATGGACAGGATTTAGGTGAAAGCTATCAAGGCGACATTCGTTATTTTAAAGTTCACACGTCCTCCATACACTCAGACAGCATTAAATCCTGAATCTAAACATAATCTCTGGCAATATTTTCACTGGAAAATGTCTCAGATAAGTCATGCACATGCTACTGCTTGTGGTATTTGATATTTTAAGACAATGTCCAGCGAGCTTGGCTGCTCTGAGCCACGTTCCAGCGTGAGCCCTCATCTTAAATTTTTTAAACACTCAATCTGTCAGTTGGGGATCTGTGACTTTATGGCCAAAGCTTTTCATTTTACTGAAATGGAAAGTCTTCACACGGCCAACTCACATTCACCGTGCTCACAATGTTCTCTACATTTTCACCAAAGAAAAAAAATTGTGAAGGTCACAAACTCTCTCAAGAGATTTTAGCAGGAGATGGAGGATGTAGATCACTCGTGACCCTTTCACAGCTTTCCCATTCTAAACTGATCTTTTTTACTTTCTTTTTTTTTAATGCATTACTTTACTGTACATTACATTCAGAAACACCCAAAACATCCAGCTTCTTAAACCCTAGGACAATAAAATAAGTCCTCATCACTGTGGGCCTGCTCGCTTCTTCTTTCCAACCTATCTTACTCCCTCCCTTCCTCTTTCGCTTTGTTGCTCCCTCACTTCCGCTTTTCCTCCCTTTCTCTCTTCTTTCCGTCCTACCTTTCTCCCTCCCTTCCTTCCTTCCTTCCTTCCTCCCTTTCTCCCTCACTTCCTCTCTTCATCCCTCTGCCCCACTTCCAATCCTTTCTTCCTTCCTTCCTTCCTTCCTTCCTTCCTTCCTTCCTTCCTTCAACTTTACTTTTAATTAACATTCAGACAGAAACACCCAGCTTTTTAAAGCCCTGAGAATAAAAGGGGGCCACAGTCATTTCCTTTCCTTTCCTTTCCTTTCCTTTCCTTTCCTTTCCTTTCCTTTGCATTTACATTTAAACAGAACTGAACAGATCTCTCTCTTTCTGATAAAGTTCACACGTCCTCAATACACGTGTTAAATCCTAAATCTAAACATAATCAGTTGCAATATTTTCACTGGAACATGACTCAGGTAAGTCATTCTTTACATTTCTTTTGATATTTTGGATGTGATGTGTGTAAAGAACGGGAAAAGCAGGACCGTATGTGTAACAGCCTCCTTGCATAAAAATGAAATACTTTCAAACACGAATGTGAAATTGTCTGAAGAAAAAGTCTCATTTTTTTCATTTTAGTTTGGTTTGTTTCTATGAGCTCTGAGTTGGAAATAAAAAGTAAATGAAAAAGCTGCATTAAAGTACATTATTAAGCACAGTAATAGATTCAGCCGTGCCGCTGGGATGCGGTGTGAGGTTCTTACGTTCTTTCGGCAGACTGTAATTGCTCCTGTGTGTCTTTTCACAAAACTGCAGTCTTATTGTGTGTTTCACTTAGTCTCAGTGTTGAACCAGAGCACTAAACATTTTAGTGTGAAGAGAAAAAAAAAACAATTTCTTTCTCAAAAATTTTTCTCAGTGTATTGTCAGTCAGATTTCTGAGCATAGCAGAAAGAGGACACATCGATGTCTCCTTGAGCTTGTTTCCTCCTTTCGGGGACAGAAAGCAATGCGGTGCAGCAATGATGTCACATAGCTGTTCATCATCCAAATGTAACACACACACACACACACACACACACACACACACACACACTGAAAATCTCATTATCGCAACAACAGATCAGTACACAGCTCCTGATATCGATCTCCATATCAGTGAGACGAGTGTGTAAACTGTCCTGCGAGGTTTTAATTACTTTGCGGTCCAATGGCGTGGATTGATGATGTCACACCGTATTTTATTTTATTGTGCTCTTAAAAGCGCATGAGGTTTATAGCGCGAGACGGGTTCGCCGCATTAACCTGCTATAACGAGCGGATATTCTCGTGCTCATTATATTTCCACTGGCTTTCGTTGGCTCGGAGATGTTTAAAGGTGCATTAGGTGAGATTAAAGTGTCAATAAAATGACTGACAGGAGGCAAGATCAAACCCAATCAGGTTTCTAAACAGGTTTTTCTCAACCACTTCATTTCTCTGGGTCATTCGTTAAGTCATGCTTTAGAATATGTTGTTCTCGTGACAGCAAATTAGCCTACGACACCAGACCATGTCTCACAGCTATATTTCAGTCCTGTTCTACTTTTCATTTGATGCCATTGAAGGTTCACCGTATCAGAATGTCGTTTGGTTTGGCTAACTAGATGTTATAGCGTATCGAAGTTGAAACCTATTCAGATGCTGATTTCAATTCAATTCGGTTTGAATTGTGCAGTGCTTTTCACAACAGACATTGTCACAGTGCAACTTTACAGAAATACATAAATTCAGGAGATAAATATTTAATGTCTGAATTCATCCCTAAGCAGCAAGCCAGACGAAACGGTGGGGAGGAAAAAAAATCCCAGAGATAATATGAGGAGAAACCTTGAGCCTCAGAAGGGAAGTCATCGTCATCTTATAGGGTGATTTAAATCATTTCCTGTCTATAACTGTTAAATAGAGGAGCCTCTTGGAACGCTGCTCGACCAATCAAATTAGTGAACCGAGTCTAACTACTGTGTCATCAACATATATATATATATTTTAATAGTTTATTTTTAGTGTTAAATGTAGGGTCTCCAATGTCGACATTTGAAATCACCAAAATAAACACGCCCCAACCCAAATGGGACCCACCCCTGTATTTATAGCTCCGCCCACATATACATACGTAAACCAGGCAAATAATGGAAAGAAATGTGTCTTTATCATAGCTGAAGGGAAGAACAATACGCTGTTACTACACAAAACGCGGTTTTAGCTGCCTCGCTACAATAATACGATAGAAAAGAGGTGTTATTTGTGTAGTAACAGCGTTTAGCTCAGGAGTTATTGACTCGGGAAACTCCAATCTGTGAATATGTGGCCAACTTCCTGCTCCTTCAGTTCTCTCCAGCGCTGGAAAGCTGATCCTATATTAACACGTCCTACTTCTTGTCCTTATCGTAAGTCTTTCTTCACTTTCTTTCTTTGTTTTTATCCTCCATGTCAATGTTAAAACCGCTTTCTGCTAATGTCACACATGTGCATTGACAAGCCCCGCCCCTTTCTGCTCATTGGCTACACGTTTGTCTTGAATTTTGTTTTTGATTTTTTTATTATTCGGCCCGACTCAGTTTTCTGAAGCATTTCTCAAAAATCAGAGACCCTGCCTTTAATGTTGTGGAACATCCAAGAGACAAGTTATTGTTTTCACATATGCTTTAGCTGCAACATCCTTCCTTCACCAGATTTCTCTCTCTCTCTCTCTCTCTCTCTCTCTCTCTCTCTCTCTCTCTCTCTCCACAGGAACTGGAACGGTGCCTCAATTCTGGAAAACTATGCAAAGCACCGTGATGGTAACAAAGTGCAGACACTGGAGACATGAGAGAAAATGTTGGCAATTATGTGTTTTACTTGTTAAACACTGTCGCATTTATTTCGAAATCCCTTTAGTGTTATTCTCAGTACAAGTGCCTGCCTGTGAGCTGTTACTACAGAAACGCTATATGTATTAAAGAAGAGTTAATGGATTTACTAATACCCTGTCGATCAAGCTGTACTATTTTCTTACTCAGTAGTGTGTGATTACAGATGTGAGGTGAGCACTCATGTGCGTCACCTACACAAAGCGTAGCAACATCAGAAGCCTCCGTAAGAGCCGCTCCACCATTACGACATGATTGCGCTGTTCTGTGTATTTTAAGGGACAAGGTTGAAGAAAAGAGGAGTGTGTTTATTACTCTTATTACTCTGTAACTGTTACTCCTCACACTGATGCGCTGCCTTCTGCTTCTTCTGGTTCTTTTCTTTTGCTTCTAATTATTTCTTTTTTTAAAGAGTTTACCCTGAAATGCAAAACGATTTCTTTCTTTCTTTCTTTCTTTCTTTCTTTCTTTCTTTCTTTCTTTCTTTCTTTCTTTCTTTCTTTCTTTCTGTCTGTCTTTCTTTCTACTGCTAATTACTTTCTCTTATTTTTAACTTATTCGTAAGTTTTTTTTTATCTATTATTTTTATTTCATATGTTGAGTTCATACTGTATATCTTCACTCCACAATTTTCTTTTTATTCCCTCTTTTTCTTTCTAGTTGTTCCTTGGTTGTGTTTCTATCACATAGTGATAACCATCTGTGGTACCATTTATGTAGCAAATGAGGTCATTCTCACTCTTAACATATAGCAGCCACGGTAAAAGCATTCCGGTTACCATGACAACCTGCCTGCGGCCGTGTCCCAAACCACTGCACTACCGCAGCAAATAGTTAAGTTAAAATAGCACACCATGCACAGGTGTAATTACCACAAGCGTACGACATACTTTCGACAAGCTATTTAGCACAGAGGTATGGCGGATTGGGACACAGCCCACAGAGAGACGGCCACATTAAGCCTCCGGCCGCGCAATTTTAAAAAAGTGGACGAAGAAATTAACGAGTTTATTAATTTAGTGTTGGCCTCGAGATAGGAGAAAGTAGCCGAACCACCCCACACACAGTGCCTTCTCTGCACGGCCTTGTCCAATGTACAGGAGCGCTGATGATCTTTCATCGTAGTTTATTATTAGCCAGTGAATTTTGAATGTCAGAGATGTGACCCCTGTTCTGGGATTGGGATGTGACAGGAAATGCTTCATTTCCATCCTGCGTGGATAATTTTCCTACAGCATTAGAGCATTCGATCATCATCCACTTCACATTTCTGTGTGTGTGTGTGTGTGTGTGTGAAATACAGCCCATGACGGACTGCTGACTTTGTCTCGTTGACGCTGTTTGAAATGTCTTACAGAAGAGCAACCGAAGAAAACACACTTTGTCATTTACGCTTCTCAGTTTCCTGATGGCTCCACTTTAATGGAGTAGGAGTAATTTCCGCAGAGACGCTTTCAGAACCAGCAGCTTTCTGTTTTCCGGCACAGAAATCAATGATCATTTCCGCTGGATTAGACCCACACACTTGGGTTTGTCGTTGTATAACGCAAAGAGATAACAAGACATGGGCACGCCTTCCACGGGTTTGGCCCCAAACCACACAGTACACAATAGTAGTAAATTCCAGTTAAAAATGATTTCATTTGAAAACAAAGAATCTAAATTGAAATAAATTAAATAATAAGAATCTGAATTAAATAACAGTCAACAGTTCTGACATTTTATTAATATGAATAGTATTAGGAAATTTATTTATTAGTACCTAATATTTAATGGTCTATCTTGTATTTTTGACTGTGTAAATCCTGCATGGTCTGTGTGTGTGTGTGTGTGTGTGTGTGTGTGTGTGTGTGTGTGTGTGTGTGTGTGTGCGGGGGTGGTGGTGGGGGTGTGACAAGCTAACAGGAAAAGTTTAACATGCACGCTAAAATGAAACTCTGTAATTCTCTTGTGTACACCGAGCAGACGAGGGTCTCCATATTGGCTGAAGTCTCGGCACTAACCGAACAGACAGACAGACTGCTGTTCCATTAGGCCGCTCCCAAAATTATCCCACGCAACACACGCACACACACATACACTCACACACACAAATGCACACACACACAAGCAAAAAGGATGAAATCGGAACGTGACCTGATCAATAAGGCCTTATCAACAGATCCTGAAGCTAAATGTCACGATTGGCTTTTAGGAACGACATCACACACACACACACACACACACACACACACACACACACACACACACACACACACATAAATATTCAAAAGACAAACGGATTCTCGGCGGCGGCGTGACCAAGCCACGTCGAGGTCGATGGCTTTTTGTGAACGAGAGACACACTGATTGAAAATCGATAGCGAGGAAAATGAAAAATCTGCTGAAATGTCACGGAACAAAGGAGACAAAAAAAACCCAGACGCGTGTAAGAGAAAAGTGTTAACACGCCTCAGTGTTTTAGCATGAGATGACACACGGTCAAACATCTTGCAGAGAATTCAGCCAATACCTCCTGTGATAGACGGAGACGTGTGCTTAGCGGGCGTGCTTCAAAATAATCACTAATCCCTGACGACAAAATTCTCTTTTCATCAAGGAGGAGATCATTTTCCTGTTAAGTCTTTCCAACTAAGAAAGGTTTGTCTTGTAATGAAGATTATGTTTAAATTTAATAAACAGTCATGGTTAAATTCAGCAAGCTAACAAACACAAGATGCATTAGATAGTGTGCAGATTTCACTGAAGAAGATTATTCTGTTTATGTCTGTGTGAAAATGCTTAATTATAGACTTTTATATTGAAAGGATGTGAAATCAGTTCGCAACAAACATCCTGATGTTAACATGGATGACCTTTAACTCGGTCTGCTCCATCTAGCTGATATTGATAAGAGAGAGAGAGAGAGAGAGAGAGAGAGAGAGAGAGAGAGAGAGAGAGAGAGAGAATGAATGCGTGATTGTACCGATGAAGACGTTCCACTCTGGGTCCAGGTCAGCCTGATTAGCGAGGCAGCCCTTCATGACGTTCTGACAGTAACTACTGCACGGCTTCAGGTCCACAAACCCGCCGCAGTACGGACAATACAGCATCCGTGTCAGAGCCTTACTGCAGCCCGGGGACACGTTCACCTGGAAACAGGAAATGGACATCAGGTTAGAGGAAGACATTTTATAAGATTAGACATTCACACTTCAGGTTGTTGCTATACAGGGTTGTGCGATTAGTCTAGTCTCTAGTGTGTGTGCGTGTGTGTGTGTGTGTGTGTGTGTGTGTGTGTGTGTGTGTGTGTGTGGTATAAATGAATTTATCTTCTCATTTAGTGGAACTGTTTAAAAAGCACTTAGAACAACAAATGGAACAACACAGATGCATGAAACTAACCAATCAGAGGATTTCCACCCTCTCCCTAATCCCGCCCCCAAAACACAGCCCGTCTGTTACAAACCCTGTTACATTTAATGTCTGTCTGTTACAGACTGTTACATTCTAAGTCACAGCCACCCGTCCTACAGCGCGGGCTCTGTTTCATACTCTGACGTACTGAAGTGTGCACCACAGGAAGTAACAGTTTGAATATTGATTTGAAAAGAAGAATCCAGAAGTCTCTTCATTAGCGCTGGTTTAACGTGTTAGCACACTCTTCTCCTGAGCTCACTCTAATTTACACTGTGGGTGTTTGTTTGTTTGTTTGTTTGTACAGTATTTGTCCTTCCTGTCATGGTTGCTCGTTCACTCGTTTACCCGCCACACGTCGCGCTACACGTGTTAGCCGTCACTGTGTAATTGAAAGTACAAGAAGCGGAGCGTGTTAGTTGCAGCACACCTCGGTGCGCTAAGATAAACACATCCTGTCCCCGTCTGTCTGATCTCACATCATATCACATCACATCTCTCTCTCTCTCTCACTCTCTCTCTCTCTCTCTCTCTCTCTCTCTCTCTGTCTTTCTCCTTCTGTTTTTTGCTCTTGTTTTTGTCTTGTTTTAGAGCTTCAGGTCTGTTTTATAGCTAACTGTCTCTCTCTGCTACTCTCTCACTCATCACTCATTTCTCTTTCTCTCTCTGTATCTGTATCTGTCTTTCTGGAGGGACAAGAAATCCTGACATTTTCATGCTTTATTACATTTGTTGAAACCCTAATGTGACACACTTGAGGAGTTATGGTGTACTACACACACAATGCCCTCAGCTTGTGCTGTATACGGTCAAATGTTCAGTTTATCAGTGTTTACAGTGTGAAGAACTTATGGCTTTAACTCTTTAAAAAAGAAAGAAAGAAAGAAAGAAAGAAAGAAAGAAAGAAAGAAAGAAAGAAAGAAAGAAAGAAAGAAAATATATATTTCTAATGATTCACTGCACTGACATGGCCACCTCACACTGATTTACCTCTACATCCTCTACATCTTTTACCTCACTGAATTAACTTATCTGTTGTACAAAACTGACCAATCAGAGAAGCCCTCCCACAAGTACACACACAGAGAGGCGGTGCTTGCTAAGTGATATTACAGCACAATGTAGGTCATATTGATTCTTTGTATTATTTTTTCTAACACCTCTGAGGTAAATCAGAGGTAAAGCACTCCAACACTTCTGCTGTTAGCAATACTGTTAGCCTCAGTTATTACCTAGCTTGTGTTTGCTTTATTTTACTTTCCTGTTCTTTTTCTTTATTTCAAACTTGCCTCTTAACTATTTTATCACAACTTTAACTAGCTTAGCTTGCTTAATGAAGGATTTGACTATTAGCACTTTAATAGTTGGCTAGCTTACTCTAAACTTAAACAGAGATTTAAATTTACAGAGGTTCAGTTTACCTAGCATCTGCTAACTATAAGTCGAGTTTATTTTGATTTCTTATGTGTTGTGATGGCCAAGCTGACCACCTCTACTTACAAAACAAGCCACTTTCAAAACCGATTCTGTTAATGCTAGCCTAAGCGTCGCTAATATCCCTAACTGTTCCCATCTTCCAAAGTGAAGCTGATGGAAGGATTGCAAAAGAAATGCACTGATGATTGTGATCATAAATATTTACACATTGTTAGATAGATTTTTTGTTTAGTTTGGCTTACAAAAACAGCAAGGGTTTCTTGATAATGTGCAGACTTCAATCCTTACTAATGTGACGCTGCAGGCACAAAGTCAAATACCTCTGAGTTAAATAGATGGACTCAAATCCTCTGTCGGTGTGACACTCTAGCTCCAACCAGGCACAGTAATCCGTAATCACACACACACACACACACACACACACACACACACACACACACACACACACACACACACACTTGTGAGATTTGGTGCTGTTTGGCTGTGATATGATCAGCGTAGTGAGGATAAACCCTGCTGAGAGTGAGGATGAGCTTAGAAACTCATTCATTCTCTCCTGTTTAATATTCATGCACAATTTATATTATTGAATTTAATGTGTGTGTATGTGTGTATGGGTGTGTGTGTGTGTGGGTGGGTGGGTGTTCGTGTGTGTGATATTTCCGAGATTAACAGTTCAAGCCGAGTCTGTGAATGAATGTCACGGTGTATGAATTTAGGTCACAGAATAAGATCTTGAAAACAGTGTCCCAAATCACATCTCATTTACTATGCAGTGCCGACAAAGTCAGCAGGATGTGCAGGATGGTCCACTTCCATGGTGAAGTGATGATGGTGTTTATGTGGACTATATAGTAAGCAGCTTGCATGTGGCTTGGGACACACCCATATTGGACTGATGGAAGTGAATATAGTGAACAGGTTGTGTGGTTTGGAACACGTCCATAGTGGACTGACATTAGTTTTTAGGCATTCTATATAGTGAGTAGGCTTTGTCATTTGGAACACATCCAACACTGACCAAGGTTGGTATTTAGACAGGCTATGTAGTAAAAATGACTGAGGTTTTGGACACAGCCTGAGTAGACTGATAATGGTGTTGAATGCAGCGTGCACTATGCTAATCTGGTTGATATTCACTTTCATTACTTGTTAAAGCTTTGCTGCAAAAGAGAAGAAGCACATTTAGACACAGAACATGACCGAGTACATTTAGGGAATCGTTGACATTTAAGATGATGCGATTTGTGCTTTCTGCATGCTGTCCCACAATCCCCACAATCCCCTGTGAAGAAAAAAAAAGGAGCACACCCTACCCCTGAACAACCCCCACCCATACCTGCACCCCCACCAAACACAAACTAGTACACACTCCAAAATCTCATCTAAAGACGTTACTAGCCTTAAGCCAAGGCTTTAGCATTACACTCAGTGACCAGAAGTGGAAGCATGATAATGCTAATGCTAATGCTAAATGTTACATCAGAGAGGAAAGCACCAAACCATAATGATCCCCTCCTGAGTCACAGGTGTTGTGGCTGATCCCATTTTTTACCTGCATCTAAATTTGTTCCAGGAGTCAAATGACCTTTACCGGGTTAGCATTCTTACCATAAACACTGCCGACACGGCTAAGAGTGGAGTCAACCCGACTCAACAGTTATAACAACTGAATATCATACACTTTCTTCCTCAGCACACAGTTTGATTTCATACCACAACACACATCAGATGCAGGTAAAGGGCTGAAGGTGAAGTAATACTTCAGAAGTGATTCAAGAATAAAGGTTTTATTTCTCTAAAATAAGCTCAATGTGAAAACTAGTGAACTTATCAAAGAAACCGGTATAGAGAAGTAAAAAGGGACAGAAGAAGACAAAGAGAAAGAATGATGAATAACAAACCATTAAATGCAGACATCTTTTGCTATTTTTAAAACTGCTACAGAGACTAAACTACAGGCTATACAATATCAATACTTGTTAGCAACATTAGCATAGGATAAAATTTTTATTCAAATGGTTTCTTCCGGCTCTCCATCATTCTTCTTTTCAAAACTGTGTGTGTTAGTTATCAGCAGTGCGAGTGTGTGCTGAATACAGATCAGCGTGAGGAAGCGCTGTGTGTGTGTTTAAAGAGGCGTGTGTGTAATGGAGGAGTGGAGACGTGCGGCCGCTGCTCTTTCATTCAGACCTACAGTCTCTCTTTTCATCAGTCGCCTCAGAATGAAGTGCTAATTCTGTTGAACTCCATCTCTCTCTCTCTCTCTCTCTCTCTCTCTCTCTCTCTCTCTCTCTCTCATGGATGCATCTCATTCTGAGGTTAGAAAATCACAGTGTCCTTTGAAGAGTTGAATCTATTTCAGTAATTGACATCATCATTACTGTGAATCTGATTGGCTGAGAGCAGAAATGTCTAACAGGGACATTTTCCTTGCGGAATGAGAAGACCATCCATCCCCCACCCACCTACCCCCACCCTGTTGCGTAAAAACATTAGCAACGTTTGTTTCACTTTTAGCTTCTGCCTCATCCGATTCAGATTAGAAATCCTCATTTATAAACAAAATCTTCAGTCAGAATTTATTTCATTACTATTTTTTTCTATGTGCTAATGTTCTGAGAAAAATCCCCCATGTAGATCTTTTATTTCTGCAGTCTAAATGTTCTATATGTTTCTCAGAACATAAAATCCTTCGTATCATTATGATGGTTTAATAGAATCACCTCAGAAAAAAAAAGATGAATAGAAAGTCAAGTAAATAATACATAATTGTACAATGACATATAAATGAACGGATTATTGAACACGTCACTGTAACTAAGATTAATCAACTTGAAAACCTACTTTAAAAAAATAAATAAATAAACCAACCAATGTAGATTTTAATATTTCCTCAGAGATGTCTGATATTTCTTACTTTCTTTTTCCAGATCATATCATTTTCTTTTTTTGGTTGTGATGTGGTGTTTTGGGTAATCTGTATGGTGACCTAGATATTATTCTTTGACAGACAGATGAGACATAGAGAGAGAGAGAGAGAGAGAGAGAGAGAGAGAGAGAGAGAGAGAGAGAGAGAGAGAGAGAGAGAGAGAGAGAGAGATGTTTACAGGAACTTGTTTTCCTTCTCTGTGACAATTTTACTAGGCAGGTCGGCGGTGTAAATGGCGTTTCTGCATCTGTCTCTGCTGTGTGCACACACTGTTCCATATTTAGCACCGAGACCTGTTTCATCTCAGGACGATATTGTGTGTGTGTGTGTGTGTGTGTGTGTGTGTGTGTGTGCGCGCGCATGTGTGTGGCGACGCTGCTCGTGCATTTCCTGGCACTTGAAGCGATGTGATCCGGTGTCGCGTGGGTCAAACACCGATAGATGAGAAGGCATGCAGCGGCGTGTTTGATCCCTGAGACCCACCCGGTGTCATATTATCACCAGAGTAGGGGGAAGGGTATTGGCTACGTTCCAAATATCAGAAGCAATGGACCAAAGTGCATGTCAGAGAACAGAGTACACAGTAGTTCATCATATGTACACACTATTTAGCTTAATAGCTAATCTTGGATGCCTGTGGCTACATCACAAAGTGCCAAAACTACAAATTAGTACCAGAGATGGTAGGTTTATAGTTTGGTGGAAAATTAATTGCTGTGTCCCAAACCACCAAACTATTTTATTATGGATAATCTAGATTAATTATCATTTTATTGGCAAGTGGTTTTAATGCCACAATAATAAAACCTTCTAGGGAACCTGAACAATGGCAGTTAAATCTCAAACCGTTGTAAATAGTGTATACAAGTGACCAGTGATGACCTGCTGCATCAGCTATACTAAAACCAGTGTGTCCACAGGACTCAGTAAGTGTTATTAGAATCCGGGTTAGTTTACACAATAATGGACACCCTATTCACTTTATAGTCCACATAAACAGCTTGATCAGTCCAGACACACAGTCAGTCTGCTGTGGACATGTTCCCACCTCACTCACCTGCTTCATTACATAGTTTGTAAAATACCATCATCAGTCCAACATGGATGTGTCCCAAACCACACACCGTCTATTCAATATCCAACCCTCATAAACACTATCATCATTGTGTGTTTATCAATGCCTTCTTGGCCAATCAGAATAGAGCGTACAGGGCTGGAGAAACCCATCACTTGACATTAGCATGTTCTAGCTGATGATGAAATCTTCTTGTGCACTCAGACTGTTGGACCCCTGTTGCTTTTAAAGTCAATGATTTTTACAGACATACAAAAAAGAAAATGGGAATAGGGAAGAGAGAGACAGAGATAGAGAAAGAGAGAGAGAGAGAGAGAGAGAGAGAGAGAGAGAGAGAGAGAGAGAGAGAGAGAGAGAGAATGATATTTAAATAAGCAGATTGTCACTGCCTGTGGGCTTCCTAAAGCACTGACACTCACTATGTCTTCCATAAAATAATATCACACTAACACTGTTCCGACTTTACACTAAATTATTTCAGCTGTAGGATATATAGAGATTTTTTTTTCCAGAGCACCATAAATGACGCAATAAATTTTAACTATAATAATTGTCCAGCTCCTCTTCACTGGACTTGCCTATAGCTTTAAATGCAAGCAACTTTCGAATGTAGTCTGTTTTATATATTCCCCGCTTAGGGGTTCACAACTGATAACCTGGCTAGCAGGAACGTTCCTGACCAGAATACCAGCCATGTCCATGATACTCTCCTTCTCCGGGATACCAGCCTTTTTTATTCAAGATACCTTCCTTATGCATGTTGCCTTTCTTGTTCAGGGATAGCATCCTTGTCCCATATAAATTTCTTTTCCAAGATAATTTTCTTGTCCATAATGTCCAAGATGTCCTTCTATTTCAAGATAACACCTTTGTCAAAGATACTGTCTTTGTTCAGAGATATTATACATGTTCAGAGATTACTATAAGCACACTATACTTTTATACTTGTTCAGTGATACCATTCATGTTCTTTGTTGCCCAGGTATCATCCTTGTCCAAGATACCTTTTACGACTAAAATGCCATCCTTGTCCAAAACACCATGCTTCTCTGCGAGTGCATTTGAGGAACTCTTCGTCAGACAAGGTGGTCAGAAACAAAGCTGAATGAAACACATACTTCACATATCTTTGGCAACATAGTGTACCTTTTCCCCAGGATACCTTCCATATTCAAAATATTGTTCTTATTACAGATACCTTCCCAGATCTTATCATTGTCCAAGATACTGCTGTTATCTTGGACAATGCTACATACTTTTCTTGCCTAAGAAACCATCTTCTTCACTGATACTATCTCTGAACATTCTTGCTGTCTTGGATAAATCCTTGTACTTAGTGATTACCAGTTAAATGGCATATGTTGACATTGTTTAAGCAGCAAATACAGACAGAATCTGAAAGTGTGTTATTATGGGAGACATCATTAAATTAAACCTCCAATTGGCAGGAAGTGATGTCAAAGACAACAACAACAACAAAAAAAAAGAGTTCATTTCCATACTTTGAGTGTGACAGCAGCTAAACAAACATTTAATCCCCACAAATCATCACATTACTGTTCAGTACACTAAAGCTTTTAAGTGCACTACAGCATCACGAAGCACAAATCCTCCAAACGGGCTCATAATCCACCACACAGAGAGTCTTCAGTCTCAATGTGTCTGATTTAAAAGCAGGAGCTGGGTTTAATCCCACTGTAATTCCTCCACTAAAGCAAAGGCAGTGTCTTACTATCATTTACAACATTTATTTACTCTGTTTTGTCTGTAATGATAAGAAAGAAAGAAAGAAAGAAAGAAAGAAAGAAAGAAAGAAAGAAAGAAAGAAAGAAAGAATTTATAATTCAGTTAATAATGTTAGGAGTTAGTGCCTAAAGACTATTAAGTTGTCCTCATCACACAGGTGAAGGAATAACAACTCTAGGTTTTGAACTCTCAACATTCTGGTGTTCTAGCCCAAAGCCCGTTTAGCACCACAGAGTTCTCAAATTCACATATGCTACTAATCACTGCAGGACACTTCTCTAATGCTGTTATCAAAGCAAAATGAGCAAAATTTGTAATCTGTTTTGTGTGCTTGCTTAATGACATACACATCGGTTCTCCTGCTGTGTTCATCCTCTCGTGTGCAACACTAATATCGGACACTTTCAGGACGATGGAGCGCGATCGTGTGATTGATGGACACGGCGATGGTCTCGCACTACAATTATGGCCAATCTCATCTGTCAAAATCTCCTGCTGTGGCCATATTTCCTCACTGCGCTCATTTCACAATGCTTATTTTACAGCTCTGTGTGTTGAAATGATATTATCAAAGATCAAACTAAGCAGAAAAAATTGAGAAAATGCTCATTTTTTTAACCAATATTAATGTAACATTTATATATTTTCCTAATTAAGAACCCCTTAATTAAAAACTCTTTATTTTAGCCCCATTTTCTATTGAACCCACCAACAAGGTCAACACCACTCTGTCTGAACACTCCTGTTACTATAACCCTACCCCTCAGTCTAACACCAATGTCTGCCCCTCACTTTAACACCACTTTGAGTCTACTCTTATCCCCACCCTCACTCTAACCACAAGACCCTTCACTCTTCAACTCTAACTATACTATCATTCTAACCTCACATCCTGCTCTTACTCCCACCCTCAGTCTATCCATACCATTACTGTACCCCTTCACTCTTACCCATAACTCTACAACACACACTTACTATAATCATATACTCGCCGCACTCTAAACCCTGGGCTCACTGTAAGCCCTTCCCACTATTGAGACTTAGATGCACTTTATATGTATATGCTGCTTGTTTGTGTTTTGTCTTATGCAGTGGCCTGTATATTGCTTGTAAGGTGACCTCAGGTGTTCTGAAAGGTGCCATGAAATAAAATGCATTATTATTATTATTATTATTATTATTATTATTATTATTATTATTGAATACCACCCTCACTGTGATGCTGTAATTACTCTAACCCAATGATCACTCTACACTCTACCCCAGCCAACACTCCTATGCGTACTCTCTTCTCCCCTTATGCTAACCCCCACCTGTTACTCTATCCCCATCCCTCACATTAACTCCTCCATTCACTCAAACCACACCAAATTTAATCTAATCCTGCCCTTTCCTCAGTCTAACCCCACCCCTCAATCTTACTGCACCTGTTACTCTAACCCCACCCCTCAATCTTACTGCACCTGTTACTCTAACCCCACACCTCCCTCTTACTGCACCTGTTACTCTAACCCCACACCTCCCTCTTACTGCACCTGTTACTCTAACCCCACACCTCCCTCTTACTGCACCTGTTACTCTAACCCCACCCCTCACTCCTACTGCACCTGTTACTCTAACCCCACCCCTCACTCCTACTGCACCTGTTACTCTAACCCCACCCCTCACACTGTTACTCTAACCCCGCCCATCACTCCTACTGCACCTGTTACTCTAACCCCACCCCTCACTCCTACTGCACCTGTTACTCTAACCCCACCCCTCACACTGTTACTCTAACCCCGCCCATCACTCCTACTGCACCTGTTACTCTAACCCCACCCCTCACTCCTACTGCACCTGTTACTCTAACCCCACCCCTCACACTGTTACTCTAACCCCGCCCATCACTCCTACTGCACCTGTTACACTAACCCCGCCCATCACTCCTACTGCACCTGTTACTCTGACCCTGTCTACGTGTCTTTTTAGTCTGTATACAAAACTCTAACAGTAACTGTGCAAAAATGTAAACTGCACACCATGTCCATTCCCTGTTCACCCATATCTACTACACATCCCATGATTCCTTGCATGGTCATCACATTAATAACATTACAGGCTGATTAATGATCTTTCAGGTTGTGTTTTAGATGATGAATCACTGGCATTGTAAAAAGGTGAAATGATAAATGATGTGAGTATGCTATGTGACAGCTCATTAGAACCTGAAGCTTGCAGGTACTTTAATAATCTTTAATAAAAAAACATTAATAAAAGACTGACTGAAAAAAAAAGCACTCTACTGCTGTGACATGAAGACCTTTGTTAATAGTTTGATTAAGCAGTCATATAGGTGTTTATAGTTGGTATCGATAGTGCTATATGACGTCAGGTTAAATTTGTTTGCTAACTATTGATCAGATATTGGTTACTCTGAACTGAACTAAGGAACAGAACGTTGTATTTGTGCATAACAGTTGCTTAGTGTGTAATACAACCGAGACAGTGGGTCCTGAGTCGTATTATTCCAAAGCTCTTCATTCAGTTTTGTCTAGTGTCCAGTATTTCTAGTGCACTATAATCTCATAGTTCTCCAATTTTAAACTGCCCTCTTCCAAAAGTCCCAGGAACCCTATATTCCCATGACTCTTTATATCATATATACTGTAAAGTTGCGTATATTGCCTTATTTTCCCAAGACCTTGTGTTCCTCTGATCCTATGATTCCTGTTGTCTTTTTTCCCTTCTATATTCCCAAGGCCCTATATTATGAGATCCCTGTTTTCCCAATGCCCTTGTATTCCATGATTATTCCCAGAAGTCTATTTCCCAAAAAGGTCTATTTTCCCTAAGCCCCGTGTTCCTAGGGCTCTTTATCCTCAGGTATCTATGTTTCTCAAGGCCTTGCTCTATCATGTTGTACACAATTCTGGGTTCTTATTTTTCAAAGGGAACTATAGTCCCAGATTCCTATGATTTCAGGGATTTTTGCTCCTACAACTATATATTCCAAGGCCCATGCATTTATTCCCAGTGTTTAAATTCCTCTTATGTTTTTAAAGTCCAGGGGTTCTATATTCCCAGCACTATACATTCTCAGGGCTTCACAATACTGTTCCTATGTCCTTTGTGCCCCGGGATCTATATTCCAATGACTCTATAATGAAAGGTTCACCTTTTTTCAAGGGTGCTATATACCGAGAGAATGGAGCGCCCTTAGAACACGGGGTAAATGCCTCATAATTTAAGTGTTTGCCTTATGTTAGTGCTAGTTGCCTGGGGACAGTTTAAAAATGTTATGGAATTTCTTCAGAATTCTAGATATATAATAACAGAGTCAGCAGCACTGGCTTATCTCAGAATCTAGTATTAGAATTAGATAGAGGGATTGCTGGGATTTGCAATCACCTTCTGGACGCTAGCACTAAGACACACGTGTGTCCACGAATGGCTGAACTAGAGAGTTTAAATATCACATAGACATTATTAAGCACTTTATCAGGCAGGCAGACTGCAACAAAAACACACACACAGACACACAGACACACACACAGACACACACACACACACACACACACACACACACACACACACACACACACACACACACACACACACAGAGAGAGACACACACACAGGTGCAAATACGTTCAAAAGACATTTTGGAAAGGACATGAAAGCAATTACTTTCTCTCTCTCTCTCTCTCTCTCTCTCTCTCTCTCTCTCTCTCTCTCTCTTTCACAGCAGCGTTCTAATAAACATCACTCCTCAAGGACACTTCTCTTAATGGCCATTATCCTCGGTTTCCAAAGAGACAGATAAAAGACGCTTGCCATTACTGCCGTTACAGGCAATGTGATCGGTGCATTCATCTGTGGGTCTTGTGGTTCTTTGCTCTGTGCTGTCACTTTTAAATTCATGTTTATGACACCGCCGTGTTTCAATAAGAGCCTTAATCACTTCCTGAATTCTGAAAAGTCAACATATGCCTTTGTCTTTCCATCTGCTGCAAGATGACTGTTAAAAGAGCACCGCCCAATCACACACAGCCATGAAACACAAACTTGCTATCAGAAAGTCCTGGGTCATGTCCCATACTGCCATTAATGTACTACATAGGATATCGAAATAGCTTCAAACCAAAGATTATAGTCACAGCACGTAAGTGGCAATTTGGGACACAGCTTCAGGCAGTGTCCAGTTTCCATGGCAACTTTGGCTTACCTAGATCACTAAGACCCCTTGCTAAATTCTATGCACCAAAGTGTACCGACACAAGTACAGAAGTCTGGGTTTTGGGATGCAGCCTATAGAAAGTACAGCATAGTTTGAGACACAACCCTAGGTAGTCATTAAGTTGTTTTGGCATGTAAACACTACATTAGCTAATATATGCAGAACATACTGTATTACAGACAGTGTACCATCTGGATCTGCTTTTTAGTGCACTGGTATTTGATTTGGAATATAGCACATACTTTGCATACACACATTTAAAAACACGGTCACGCACTATAACCCAAACCATTATTACTGCTCTGAACAGCTTACCACAATGGGTCATCATAGGTCAGTGTGCCATTTAGAAGTTTGGGACGCAGCTCACGCAGAGATTGAAATGGCACTCGTTCTAAACACAGTCCCAGGATAGGACCCAAATAATTTTGTTATTAGTGCATTTAATCATAAAATACATAAACATAGTACATATTTAGTGCCATAGACATACACAAACACATGCTTAAGACTGTGTGTGTGTGTGTGTGTGTGTGTGTGTGTGTGTTTCTCTGATGGTGTGATTTATCACGTACGTGTGTGCTTTGTGATAAAGTGGAGCTCTGATCCATCCCTGCCACTGCTGCACTAATAAACACCACACTAAAGGTCAGCCTGATAAACAGCAACCTGATTAAATCCCCTCGTGTCCTACTCCCAACTCCACTCAGGAAACAGGAAATTTCAGAGCAACCTGAAAACATCCCTCGATCACACACACACACAGAGGTCCATGGTCATGTGTCACATAAAACACACCTGATTCAGAAAGTGAGATATATGACTGTGTGGTGTAAGTGAGATAGAGAGAGAGAGAGAGAGAGAGAGAGAGAGAGAGAGAGAGAGAGAGAGAGAGACTGTCAGCATTTTGTCTCTCTCTTTCTGTCTTACTGTGTGTCTCACTAATTTTAGTTTTATCTATCTGTCTGTCTGTCTGTAGGCTTTGCAGCTAACAGTAACTGGATACTGCAATAAGCTGTGCCTCACCTTGGCCACGCGATTGGCCACCTCCCGTCCCACCATGAGTCCCTGGACAAAGGTGCGTGCGGCAGCTAGGGCACGCGTGATCTGGACCTTGAGTTTGCGTGGTGTGTCTCCAAACGGCTTCAACTGGTCCGTGTACTTGCTCACGCATTCTAAATACTCGTCTGTGAAGGAGTACTGAGAGTTCAGTAGCTGAAACATCTTCTCCAAAAGCCTGGCCCAGAAGTCACCCAGCATCTCTTCCAGGTTCACGTTCCCTCCCGTGTAGTAGCGCCGTAGCTCAGAGAACAGGTCCTCGAAGATCTCTGAGTTTTGTATGAACAGGTTGCCATAGGTCCGGACAAACATATGGTTCAGAGACTTCTCTGAGTTGTCCAGCAACTCCAGGAAGAACTCTGCAAGATAAAAATCAAACAGAATGATTTCACTTGTAATAACTACCTAGGAGTCCAACTTAGCCAATCAAACTCATTGCATCAATTTCAGGTGAACAAAGAAAATCATTAAATTCATCAAAGCTGATGAATAAATTAGACGACTTAAAATCTGGGAAACAATATCATGGATTCCAGACTGAACATCCAGAGAAACTTAAGAATCAAGGATTAAACTTAAAAAAAAAGGAAACTCAAGGTGACTGTGACATAACAGAAAAGTATTACAGAAAAGTATAAATCCGCATCCATGGAGAGGAATCCGAGAGTCTGTTTGAGAAGCGCAAACTTCCTTTGTTTTCCCTTTCAATCTAATCAAACTAGCCAGTAAATAAATCTGTGAGCTCATCTATGTAGAAGGGGTCGAGCAGAACTTTACTTTTAGCGTGTTAGTGACGACTCCCTGTGACGACTCCCTGTGACGACTCCCTGTGACGACTCCCTGTGATGCAGTATGAGCAGGAGTTTGTAAAGTGGCTGCTACATCGCTTCATGTGTCTCAGAGGTGTGTTTGGATTCACCTTTTTTGATAGGAAGCTGTCATTATAAATAAGTGCAAATAAGACATAAGGAATTATACTCAGAAAACTAAACCAAAGGAATCAAATTCAGAAAACTAAACCCATGGAAATAAACGTGGAATTCAAATCCAAGAAATTAAAAATCTAACTTAACACTGAAGTGTGTGAAACTCAAAACATAAGGAATCAAACTCAGTGAATTGTATTAGGACAGCAAACAGATGAAGTGTCATCCTTCAGTCAAATGAAGCAGTCATTTTGCTTCATTTGGGACGTTGGAGAATCAAACATATAAGGGATCAAATCCAGCGAAACAAACTTGCTTGGATTTGGTTTTGGATTAACTTGAGCAGATTTTTTTGTAGCACACACAGACTAAGCTGCGTAAGTGTGTGAAAGGACGCTACTCTGTATAGTGTGTTAAATTATAGAAATTATTAATGAGTCAGCTCTGTGTTGTAAACAAATCTGAGATACAAAGACTCAACCCTGATTACTGATACTGTTTCTAAAATGATCGTTTTTATTCATATTCATATCCTTTCATCCATTTATGAAAAGAAAATATAACAGAAAGTGTAGTGAAAATAAAAAGATTCATCAACAGAAGCTGCTGTATGTATGTATGAGTGAGCGCTCTTATTATACACAATGGAGATACAATTTCCCCTTCAGATAATTACTGTACACACTCAAACACACACACACACTTTCTTAAACACTCCACCAAGCATACGATTGCATATGTATCACTTTTATGCCTGTGTCTGTTACAGAGGGATGAGTGTGTCTGCAAAAGCAGAATCTCCGCCTTATTTTTTTTTCCTTCACTGTAATCGCTTGTATGCACTGGTGGCATTTTGTGTCACACATTTCTTTCTCTCTTGCAACCACACACACACACACACACACACACACACACACACACACACACACACACACACACACACACACACACACACACACACCTCAGTGGCAGCTCATCAGATCATGCCTTGTTGCCCTCCAAAGCCCCAGCATAGTGAAGATGGATCAAAAGAAACAGCAAAACACAGCACTTCTAATGGATCTACACACACACACACACACACACACACATGCACAAACACACGCACTCACACACACACACACACACACACACACACACACACACACACACACACACACACACACACACAGTTAATTAAACTTGGAAAATATACCTCATGAAAAAATTCTAGGAGCAAAACTCTAGGAATAAAACCACAAGAATCTATTTCGAAGATTCAAATTCAAGGAGTCAGATTCTTTCAATTACTACTTTATCCCATTCAGGGTTTTACTGGATACAGCGTCAATCCCCGGAACCCTAGGAATCAACCAAGGAGATTCAAATTCAAAATAGAGATTCATGCTTTAGTGAATCAAACTAAAGAAACTGAAGTCTAGAAATCGTTTTTGGTATCAAGCTAAAGCTAAGAAAAGGAAAAGGCTTAACATAATGGAAATCAAAGAGAAAATTAAAGGGAGAAATAGAAAGCAAATCAATTTCAAGGAACTCAAAGAATGAAGCTGGGAGTTTCAAATTCTGTGAACAAACCCTTAGTGAATTACGGCAAAAATTCCACACCCACTTCTTTATAAAGAGGATGAAGGACGAACATCATTATCTGTATTCAGAGAGATGACTTACACACACATACACAAACACACACACACACACACTGTGTATGATCTAAGCGTGAGTAAATTATAAATGATTTGCATATAAATTATTAAAACAAGAATCACAGTGAGCTGGTGCGGATGTGAAATGGTGCTGCATCAGCAATATGGAGTTCGATAGCAGATCAGTTACACATGCAGTTCAGCACTCCGTGTTTCTTTCTCTTCCCAGTATGCACTGCATTTCTATTAATTAATCACTGCAAGTTCTATTAATGGGTAATAAAGCTGTATTAATCCACTTCACAACTCTAATTGCAAACAATCTCTCTATTTCTGTGTGTGTGTGTGTGTGTGTGTGTGTGTGTATGATTAATAGGCCCTGTGTGGGCTAATTGAGAGTGGGAAAAGGCCATTACCTACATGTCACATGCACTTATGTCAGTTGTCATGACGCTAACAGACACACAAAACATCATTCCAGCACTAAATCCACTCCCTCATATTTAATCCACTTATCCACCCCCAAAACTAACCCTAATACACAACCAGTCTAAATCTAAATCCACCTCCAGATGACAGATGGTGAGATCTGACAGATGTCTAGGGAAATCATAGAATCTTGACACAGGGAAGCAGCACCAGGGATGAACAGCTGAAGTTTCAGATGCGAATCTGAGTCGAGGAAAGAAGAGGATGAGTTAAGTGTCATAAGCAGGGGCATGAAAACCCATAGGAGAATATAAGCTTACTAAGAGTGCAGGTACAGATGGAAAACAGAATAGGACCGAGCACTGAGCCTTGTGGGACACCAGCTAATACCCTCTATGGCACCTGATATGACCGTTCCTCCAGGTATGAAGCAAACCGCTGTCATGTTGTGTCAGGAATTCAAGAAGAGTCACTCATGAGGCAGGAGAGTCTTACAGCTGACTGTATAGAAGGCTTCTGAAAGGTTGAGGAGGATGAGAACTGATGACAGTTTGGCTGATATAGCAGCATGAAGCTTCTCTGTGAGCCGAAAGATGTCTCGCTGTCTAAAATCATTTTGTTTAAATAACTGCCCAGAGTTAAGCTGTGACTAAACCAAAACTAAACCCAAGTATAAATTATGACTAATCAGAAATCAGATTTATTTCGGACTTATTGGTTAATGTCTGTGGAAGGAAGTATAAAGGAAGACGGACCCCTTATAAAACTGATTTATCACAGACTCAACACTGTACTGTAGTGGAGTCTCTATAAACAAACCACCACACACACATGCTCCCCCTGTTAGCATGATTAACTGCAGGCCAGTGCTTGTGTGATGGGAATGGAGGGTCAGCATCTGGTCACGCTGCAGAGTCATGAATCAGAGCCTAGCCCCTGTGTGTGTGTGTGTGTGTGTGTGTGTGTGTGTGTGTATGTGTGTGTGAGCTCAATCTAAACTTGTGTGTATGTTAACATTACTGGCCCAAGCTCCAACATGAGTCTTGTGTGTATGAGTATGAGAGAGAGAGAGAGAGAGAGAGAGAGAGAGAGAGAGAGAGAGAGATGAAAAATGTGAGGTTGGAAAAGGAATAGAAATCAATAGAGTAGGATTTCAGATGGGAAATAGCATGATGGAAACCTATCATACGTTATTTAAAACCACTAACGTTAATCAAAATGCTGTCCAGTGAAAGAACGTTAACTTACTGTATACCGTCTTGCATAAGTGAGTAATCTTAGTTTGAGAAATGAATAGAAAAGAAAAGAAATGAAACATGGGTTTGTTTTTCTAATCTTAGCTACATGGCTTCATGTTTTTTGTTTTGCTCTACACAGTGAATTGCGAGAGTGTCGTCCTTCCATGCCGTATTTATACAATGTTTATGTACATTCTAACAGCAACTATTTTTGTTTTTTGAAGCAAACACACAAACTGTCACAGCCAGAGCGTGACAAGGAAATGACATTAGTGCAGCATTAGCATGAATCGGGTTATAGTAAGTGAGTATGACTCATCATGCTTCAGCCTTTAGTGCCTCTCTTCTCTGGGTTTAACCGTCTTTCTAAACTCATTCACGCCATTTACAGCATTCACAATCGATTCTGTCCATCAAACACACACACACACACACACACACACACACACACACACACAAAAGAGCCAGAGAAAGAATTAGACATTATAGGAAAAATAAATGTGGTTATAGAGGAGATGACCTTTCTTCTACCCTCACTGTGTAGGGTGTAGGGTGTAGGGAGTAGGGTGCAGACAAGCAGAGAAAAAACGTGCGCTACAGATTGATGAATCCGAGGCTTTATCCAAGCTCATTGATCTGAAACTAATGTGAAAGCTGACACGCTACAGCGCTAATCAGAGCTAGCGTTCTGAGCTAATGACCACTCGAGCTCATGACAGATGAGTGTGTATATGTGTGTGTGTGTGAGAGAGAATATAATACCATATTTTGATAAGATTACATAACAAGGGAGATTATACTGTTTTATTATACAAAGTGTAATGGGGCATTCATATGAAATGTGTGAATTTTTTCATGGGAAGATGAACACTTGTTGCTGGGCAACTAGGAAATATTTAAGACAAGCAGAAGCTACTCAGTTACTGGGATATAAGAATGACCTAGCTAGCATGTACACACAATGCAAAGAGTAAAAATAGAAATGAGATAGAATTGTCAAGAATATCAGTTTTTGTCATAGAAAATAGCATCAGTGTCGCCTGAACACAGAGAGGAAGCCGTTCACATGAAGGGTCACCTAGTGAATTTGAATGGAGCTTTATGTGGTTATTTGCTAATGCTTAGCTAGTCAGGTGGGAACAAAAACATAATAGGAAGCAGAGAGCCTTTAAGTGTTAGAAACTGGCAGAGTGCAAACAAGACAGAATTATTCAGAAGGTCAACATTTACCTCAGAAATGTTGCCAAATATTTAAAAAAATAAAATGCTATAATGAATATTGCTTTGTTGATAAAATGACCAGTAACTGTAAAAGGAAAGTGTTTAGATTCTGCAAAACTCAGAAACTTTCATGACTTGACCTCACGTGTATTCTGTATTTCTAACAAGTTTAATTTACAAGTCACACTTTACAACTTGTCTGAATACTTGCTAGATAACAAATCCAGGCTCACGCTGTGGTACTATTTTCCCTCATTCTCATAACGTGACTGAAAGCTGTTGGAACATCCCTTTAATTACATTTTACAGCATATGGGGGCTTCTGTTGTTGAATAAATTCCTCATATCTGGGTTCCACATGGACCAATTATTCTCTCCATTCTGATAACAGCATCTCTCCGAAGTCTACAGACTCTCACTGAGGGGGAAAAAAGCTTGTTGGATTAAAGTGACTAATACTTTATGAAAAAAAACTATAGAGCTTCAATGGCACAAAGTGGATTCTTGAAAGAAGTAGTTTCATTTCTGTTGATGAAGTTAGTGAACCGTTTCATATAAAGGGGCTCGTTAAAGTGTCTACAATATAGACAGTACGCTTGTAAAGCATTCAAAATAGGAACGTATTGAATGCCGAAACATTCTCACAGTCAGTGTAATGTATCTAAAGCAAAAAATAACCATAGTGTTATTATCTTTGGAAAACTTCTTCATACACGTGGCTTGATCTCATTAGCTTTAAAATGAAGCCCAGGCAGACACAGACGCCAGACGGAATTATCCAGAATGCAGATGTGTTAAAATAATGACGGCTGGATAAAAACTATAGCCGTTAACATGACTTCCACCGCTTTAAGCATATTAAAAAACATCATCTTGAGACATAATGGGTTTCGATTTGTCAAGTTGGTTGGAAAATGGAGACTTCTGAGGTTGTGACTGTGCATCCGAATGTAAAGATGTGGTTGCGTATCTGATAGTATCGTATTTATCTATAGCATGAAATTAAGTTAGTGTGTTTGTGTGTGTGTGTGTGTGTGGGGGAGGGTTTGATTGTGGTTGTGGAGGAACAAGGCTTTAGGAAATGGCCTCCATTTACTCTAATTAAATCAGTGTGACACCAGATCTGAGTAATAGAACTATAGATCTAGTAATTGTGCGAGGCTAGACAGGACGCTTCACATTTTGCTTTAATGGGTACTTATAATTTAGCTACATTTATAAATTAGAAAATATTCCTCTCAGAAACCCTGTCAGGTTAGCTCATGTATGAGCTAGCATTAGCAGTAAAAATTTATAAACATTTATGAAATTCAAGTCAGGTTCACTTAGGTTAGCTAAATGAACAGTGATAGCTACTGTAAACTATCCTGCTAACATTATTGATGAAGATTATGAATGTTACTTAAAAGTGTTACTTATGTTGCTTACTTACTTAGCTATATATACTTAGATAATATTAATAATGAAGATGATGATTTAATTCCTCTCAAGAATCCTGTCAGTTTAGTGTATGCTAACTAGCTAGCTAACATTACAAATGAAGCTAATGAACATTATGAATATGTCTTCAGTTTAATATATGCTAACTAGCTAGCTAAGATTAGAAATTAAGCTAAAAAAAAATAACGTTTCCAGATATGCCTTTTAATTCCTCTCAGGAATCCTGTCAGTTTAGCGTATGCTTACTAGCAAGTTAACATTAGAAATATAGCTAATGAACATTTATAGGCATGTTGTTAAATTGCTCACAGGAATGTCAATTTAGCATATGCTATCTAGCTAGCTAACCTTAGAAATGAAGCTAATGAACATTTATGAACACAACCACGATGTCAGAAAACTATTTTTTCCCTCTCCTTTGTGACTGTTAGTTACTCACGTGCTAACTGTGGAAGTTAAAATACTCGGTAAGAATCTCGCAGGCTCATGTCGCACCCTCTTATTTCAATATATGGAGCAAAGACATGCTTGCATCGGCATCTATAAACTAAAAAACATGCCATATTTGGATCTAATAAACAGATGTGACTTGATTTAACTTCAATTACTCTCTCACCTTAAACACATTTCTGCTCTTTTACCACTCATTACTGAGGGTGTGTATATGTGTGTGTTTGTGTGTTGTATACACGAGGCTCAGAAACAGAAAGACTTGTGTATAAGATGCAGTCTACGGCTCATGGCGTCTGTGAAGTTTTCCTCTCTTTTGCTAATTGCTAGATGCTGTGTGATCTCTTCATCACTCTCAAACTCATTAAGCTCTGAAGGCCCCGAGCTGGCGGTTGCCAAATCCTTGCGTCTTGCCCCTGTTGTTGTTTACACGCAGGCAGTGATTCATTACCTGAGGAGGAAGTGACAGCTGTGTGCACACAGACGCGCGCCAATTATGCAGATTCTGTTTTGCTCGTTACAGATTGCCAGGCCGGGCGGACGGCCGGTCTTCAGAGACCACCAAGCTCTGTTCATTCTCTGTGTTCTCTACTGTGGAGGTTAGTCACCGGCCAGCAGAGTGCGATCTTCAAAAGTACAGCTAATGGACAAAGAGTCTTGCAGGGTAAAGAGGCACGAAGTGATCACAAACTTGCAGTCAGAGCAAAGAGCGAGCTGCTCCACAGTCAACAGAGCGAGACAACGAGAAGCCAGAGCAGGAGTAATGAGGAGGAAAGAACAGGGAACAATGAAAGAAAGAAAGAAAGAAAGAAAGAAAGAAAGAAAGAAAGAAAGAAAGAAAGAAAGAAAGAAAGAAAGAAAGAAATCTTGTAACAGCTGTGGCCCTGAGGTAGGCAGAGCCTCACACCGGCGGTGCTGCTACAGATCTAAGACATGACCTGTGTGCATTTACACACGTTTTCCTGTTGTGTAGCAACAAACCAATAGATTCTGTGTGTCAACCAAATCCATCATAAATGAAGAACAGCATCAGAAAGCATTTGGAAGTGAAAATTACAGAGTGCATAGGTAAAAATGATTTTCCCACCCCGGAGCGGCTACCAGATTAGTGTTAATCAGCTTGTGTATGAAAAACCTACAACCTCTTCTACATCAGCGGCATTTCACGCTCCGATTCCAGCTGTTTTTATTCTGTCATCTCAGCAGACGGAGTAAGCAGGCAGTAGGTTAGCGATTAGCGGCAGCATTAGTGATAGCAGAGTCACAATTGCTACTGGATACAAATTGATTCATTCAAAGCATGAAGGGGGGAAAAAATCAACAGTTACATCAAGCAGTGGAGTAGCAGGAGTTACCATGGTAATGTAGGCTACGTTTCCTGTAGGATAATGAAGAGAGAAGCTGAGCTACGGTGAGGGAAACAAATGGAATTAACCCTAAGTCAGTTCAAAATCTCTGATTCATAAAAAGAAAGAAATAATAAAACATGTAAACAATGTTCATTCTTCCACTAGAGGAAGAAAAAATGAAAAAGTAAAAGAAAGTAAAAAGAAAGAAAGTAAAATTTAAAAAAGTAATAAAAAACGAAGGTAGATGCAACAAAAAGTATCAATTTTTTTCTTTCAAGAATAAAAAAAGAAAGAATATATGAAAATAAAAGAGAGAGAGAGAGCACAAAGCCAGAAAGCAATTGAAAATGTGTGTGGGGTGACGGAAAAAGAATGTGAAGAAAGAATAAAAAAAGAAAACGATAGAAGCAGTCAAAGGGGAAAAATATAAGCCCCTTGAAGCTCTAGGGAAAAGGGGACGTTCTACCCCTGGTAGGAGTCTCATCACCCAGTGTTCACCCTGCTGGGGATTTATCTGCATGATCAGTCAGTGACTCATGGGACTGCTTTGGTTGGGGCTGCACAGAGACTGTCATGCCTTCTTTGTTTATAAAAGCAAAGTTGCTGTATGGTCTGGACTTTATCAGCAATTATTTGAAGAGTTTGACAGGAATGAATTAGTGTTGGGTCTGTGCTGAATTCAGCGTTTACGAGGATCCATTAGTTCCTCAGGAGCTCTCAGTTGCATTATAAACTGTTGTAGAAAGGACATTATTTACATTTACATTATTTACTGTCCAGTGTCACCCAAATGAGGATGGGTTCCCTTCTGAGTCTGGTTCTTCTCATGGTTTCTTCCTCATATCTTCTCAAGGAGTTTCATAATTGCCTCTGGCTTGCTCATTAGGGATAGGGATAGACATATAGCATTTTTAATTAATTTTAAATTAATATTTTAAATTCATTTTAAACTTTAAATGTATGTATTCATTTATTATTATTATTATTATTATTATTATTATTATTATTATTATTATTGCTTCCATGATTCTGTAAAGCTGCTTTGTGAATTGTTAAAAGTAATATACAAATAAATGGAATTGAATTAAAAAAAAGAAAAAAAAGAGAGTTCAAGAGTTCAAGAGAGTCAAATTCTGGAACCCTGTCATTATTTATATTTCCATTCGAGAGACAGACAGAGATAATGTGAAAGAAAGAAAGAAAGAAAGAAAGAAAGAAAGAAAGAAAGAAAGAAAGAAAGAAAGAAGGATGGACAGATCTGAGGCAGGTGTTTGAGTGAGAGACTCCGTAGTGAAACTGCTGTCAGCTGAAGTGTACACTTTGGAGCATTTGGTGACTTTTTGTCCCTTGGCACACTTCCCCACTCTCAGAGGAGTGAGTAATGGGATCAGGCAGCTTGTCTTGGTGTAAAATCCTGTTTAAAAAGTTGAGCCACAGATGCCATCACAAGCCCCATCCAGGCCGGCGTCTGAATCACATGACTTTCGGAGCAAAGCCTGCTGGGAAATGAGAAGGGGGTAAAGTGGCACACTCTCCAGTATGGCTCTGACTCAACCTGGACGGCTCTGTCATCAGTCCTGGCTGTGCTCTCTCCGTCTCTCAGCCAATCTGCTCGATCCTGCACCCTCTCTAATTAACAGTCTCTCACGGGGAGGGGACTGAAGCTGTAGCTGTGCCAAGGCACAAGGGCGGGTGCCAAGAATGCTCATGTCCACCCGACATTTCATCAAGGTTTAAAAAAAACAAACAAAAAAAAAAGCTTTACGTAGCTTATTTCGTCAGTTTCACAGAGTTCGGCTGTGTTTCATTATGGATTCACCTTCAAGCTGTCTACCTACACGACCTATTCAAATATTATCAGGCTTGGTATTTTAAAAAGAAAAGAACGAAGGAAGAAATAAATAGTACCCTGTGAGAAAATACCCTCAGAGATAAAAATACCCTCAGAGGTAAAAATACCCTCAGAGGGACAGAATATTCCCATAAAACAAAGCACTCTCCCAGTTATAATTCCCTCTGAGATAAAATGTCATTTGAGATAAAATAGTCTCCAAGATGAGATATCTACTGTAAAATGTTTTGGATATTATAAATACCTTGAGAGATAAAAAAAAAATTCTGTGAAATGAAAATAACCTCAGAGAAAGCAAAAAAAAAAAGCCTAAAAACAAAAAACGACAGAAAATACAAAATCATCATCATCAAAAAAAAAAAAAAAAAAAAAAGTCAAACAAAATACCATCAGACAAAAAAAAAAAAAAAAAATACCACTGGAGATAAAATACCCTCAGGGTCAAAATACTATTCAGATCAAAACCCATAGGAGATAAAACGGTAAAATTCCATCGAAGAGACAGAATATTCTCATAACAAACCACTCTCTTAGTTATAATTCCCTCTGAGATAAAATGTCATCTGAGATAAAATACCCCTCAAGATGAGATACCTAAAATGTTTCAAATATCTTAAATATCAATTTTAAAGTAAAACTTGACAGAAACTACATTCAGACAAATTTTGCGATAACTTGCATTGAGTCTGTTACAGCGCCGGGGAGGAATTTTGTTCCACTCATCTTTGCAGAATTGTTGTAATTCAGCCACATTGGAAGGTTTTCGAGCATGAACCACCTTTTTAAGATCATGCCACAGCATCTCAATAGGATTCAGGTCAGGACTTTGACTCGGCCAAAGTCTTCGTTTTGTTTTTCTTCAGGCAGTCAGAAGTGGACTTGCTGGTGTGTTTTGGATCATTGTCCTGCTTCAGAACCCAAGTTCACTTCAGCTTGAGGTCACAAACAGATTGTCCTTCAGGATTTTTTGGTAGACAGCAGAATTCATGGTTCCGTTTATCACGGCAAGTCTTTCAGTTCCTGAAGCAGCAAAACAGCCCCAGACCATCACACTATCACCATATATTACTGTTGGTATGATGTTCTTTTTCTGAAATGCAGTGTTACTTTTATGCCAGATGTAATGGGACACACACATTCCAAAATGTTCAACTTTTGTCTTGTCAGTCCAAAGAGTATTTTCCCAAAAATCTTGGGGATCATCAAGATGTTTTCTGGCAAATCTGAGACAAGCCTTTTTTCTCAGCAGCGGTTTTCGTCTTGCTCGGTCTCTTTCTTATGGTGGAATCATGAATACTGGGGCAAGTGACGCCTGCAGTTCCTTGGATGTTGTTGTGGGGTCTTTTTGTGACATCTTGGATGAGTCGTCGGTGCACTTTAGAGATAGCTTTATGTCCTTATCCAGACTGATAGAGCTCATTTACTTTCTTTCTCATTTATTCCTGGATTTCTTTGGATCTCGGCATGACGTGTAGCTTTTGGTCTACTTCACTTTGTCAGTCAGGTCTTATTTAAGTGATTTCTTGATTATGAACAGATGTGGCAGTAATAAGGGCTGGATATAAATTCATTCATTCATCCATTCATTCATTTTCTACCGCTTATCCGAACTTCTCAGGTCAAGGGGAGCCTGTGCCTATCTCAGGCGTCATCGGGCATCAAGGCAGGATACACCCTGGATGGAGTGCCAACCCTTCACAGGGCACACACACTCTCTCATTCACTCACACACTCACACACTACGGACAATTTTCCAGAGATGCCAATCAACCCACCCTGCACTA